>NC_141052.1:63333814-63356314 GCF_041138505.1 Cibotium barometz | reverse complement strand
GCAATACAAAGCTGAAACCGGCCTCTGATAGAAACCAGAGTGCGGTGGACTAGCAGTCACCCGTCCACTTGTAGTCTAGATATGAAAACAAAACAGATTGGAGCTAGAGTGCCCAAATCTGAAAACAAAGCGACACCTGTTGGCCCCAAAGCTTGGCGCCCCTTACGGTATTTCTTTATTCAATTTCAAAAGTATGAAAGGCTGAGTACAACAAAATCAGCCACACCAAGAGATTACACCTGTATGTCCAATCTGACAGCCCGCAATACCTCTTAGCACAGAGGATTCACAGATCTGTATCTCAAAGCAACACACTGTGCCTCCCTCTGATCAGCCAAGACCATTAAGCAGGGCAGCCATGAGCATACATCTGGCATATCTCAAGCTCATGATTCAACATCTCAGCTCATACATACATTCACTGTTCAACCTCTGTCTCCACCCTTTTCAATCTGCCATACCCCTCCTCTCACAAGGGGCCAGATAGCTCAAATGTGCAACTGACATAAAGCAATAGAGAGAGATATTGATGAACAAACTCAGAGCTTACCCAAAATCAGCTCGTGGATCTGCACCGGAGGAAGCAACGGTACCAATCTGTACTTGCAGACACTTGTTTCAACAACCCTACTTCACGCGTGTGAGTGTACTTGTCTGTACCTTCCTCTCTACATCCACCGCAGTGCTGTACCTAACTATACAGACTTGAAAAACTGCTCTGTACCAATCTGTACTTGCCACGTGTCACTGTACTTACATGCACCGCATGTAGCCAATCCCTGTACCCGATTGTACCTGCTCAAATAGCTCAGCGTCACCTATACCAGATCTATCCAGCGCCGCCAGCACCAGTACTGTCCAGCGCCGCCTGTTTCTGTCCTGTCCGTATAGCTGTCCGTACAGTTGTACCTGCAACAGAATCTGCAGCAACAGTTCTGTACTTCGCAGCCTGTTCTAGCAGAGGTACTCACAGCAACACCCGTGCGTAGCCTGTACCAGAGGATGTACTTGCAGCAACCTGTGCGTACAGAGCTATACGGCTGGTTTGCACAGAAAATCAGTAGCCCAAAAATCTACAGCAGCCGACTTGCTCTCTTACTTTTCCACGCTTCCCCACAACACGTTTGCTCCACGATTTCCAAAAAGGAGAGAGAGAGAAGAGAGAGAGGCATGCACTCCAAAAGTGGAGTTGCCCCCTCCCCATAATAATCCTAGGGCCCCAACTTTATTTGTTATTAAAGTTCCCTAGGGGCCACTAAGGCCTAGGGGAAACCTTCAATAAAACATTAAAAGTTTAATGTTCTAGTTCCCCCCTTCACACCTAGGGATGTCCACACATCATTAACTCTGTCCAGGCACCCCCCATGTGAATCATTCAATATTTTGACTCAGCAACCACCATGCCCACACTTGTGCTATTCCATTTTCACAGTGCCATGACATACCCCCTCTTGAAAAATGGCAAGCGTCCTCGATTACATTCTGGTGATACAGCAAAATATCTAAATTGAAATATACAATATGGCAAGATCAGCATCCCAATCTCTCTAAGCCATGCACATGTATCAACATTCACTGCAAACCAATGGCATAGTAATAGTCCAAGTTGTATACCACTGTGAACCATACATATCCACAAAATCCCATGTGACTAGTACACATATATCATAGAAGTCCCATAAACAGATGTACTGTCAGCCACCATCGGTACCTTCGGGTGAGATAAAAACTGCACCAAGCGACCTCTAGATGTCATCTGAGCCTGTCTGTATCAAGGGAGTGGAGGTGCTACTCCCTCTTGAGCATCAGGTAATGCTCCAGACCCCTGCTCTGCTGAACCTAAATGAGCCACAACAAGAGTCGGCTCTAACTCAAAGGCATCGAGATAAAGCTGCAAAACCTGAGGTGAATCTGTTAAGTCACCTTCCTCCATCCACTTCGCATCCATCGGTGAATAGTTCTTGAACTTCACAAGATAGCGACGGGAAACTTTACCTCGTACCTTCCTTTCCTTATGTGCCAGTATCTGCTCGGGAATCAGAACCTCATCAAGTTCCTCAACTTCTGGCTGAGCCTCATTTGATACATCCTCAGGCACATCCCCACGGAAAGGTCTAAGGAGACTCACGTGAAAAGCATTGTGAATCCTCCAGTGATCTGGTAGCTTCAAGCGATAGGCTACCTCACCAATCTTTTCCAATACCTGAAAAGGCCCATAATAACGCATGCTCAACTTAGGAAATAAGCGCTCTTTACCCTTCATCTTCTTGAGTCTAGTCTTTTCAAAGCGCAAAAGAACCCAATCACCCAATGCAAACTCTAAATCACGTCTGTGACGGTCTGTGGCTTTCTTTTGCTTCTGCTGAGTTTTCTGGAGTGCCAACTTAACTCTCCGATAAGCTTCATCCATGTTTTCCACATACTAATTGTTGAGATTCAAGCTCGATGTCAGTATGAGCCAGCTATGCTATGTGCTGGTAGATTAGGTAGGAACATGTGTGAGACATAAATGACCGCGTGTCCAGCTGGTCATAGTGTGTGGACATTAGCTAGGGTTAGTAGAGTGTGGACACAACTCATTGTGTGTTGTGTGGATTATGGATTAGTGCATTATGCTTTGTGAGAGAGTGGACATGGCTTCCCTCTATGGTTAGGGTTTGCAATATACTTTAGGGTTTGCTCCTGTGTGTGTGTGTCCTCCCCCTCTACCGTTCTTTCAACATGGTATCAGAGCCTTGTGCTGTTTATTAGGGTTTATGAGTGAGTGAGTGAAGAGGGAGAAGAAGAAGCTGTGAAAAGAAGCTGTGAAGCTGCCATTGGAGCTGTGAAGCTTGGAGCACACCAAATACTATCAGATCTGAGAGCTTGGCCTACCGGGTAAGGTCTTCTAAACATCCTTGAGCGGATTGCAGGTGATACAGGCAAAAGCAAAGCATTTTAGAGCAAATCAAAGCAAGGCAAAATTCTGGTTTTTGAAGCTTTCCATTAAAGCTTGGCAACATTGATGTATGGTGAAAATATATGTGATTCTGGCAAAGCAAACATGTATCTGACAATGAGGGATGTATTGGCAACTCTTATGCAAGCCCTACTGTGATTTTGGAGCAATTTACATGCATTTAATTGAGAGAAATTACTGGTTTTTTGAGCTCTCACAAAACAGAGAGAAGACAGTCAAAAATTGATGCATTTGGAGCCTTTTTTTGGTGAAAATCAAAGCATTGGTGGGTTGCACACATACCCAAGTGTGTTGGGGACTTGGTTAGCTCTTCAATTAGCAAGTTAATCACTCCCAAAGGACTCTACAGCAGGCGGCGCTGAATCTACAGAGAAAACAGGGCAGAAAACTGTTCATTTTGGAGCGAGGAGGTCAATTTCTCACTTGGTGCTTCATATCTTCCGCAAATTCCTTAGCAATTGGATGCTTTACATCTTGGAGAAGAGGGCTATGTGATTTGTTTGACCAATGATGCTTAATTGAGCTGGGAATGAGCTGATTAAAACAGGCTGTCCACTGGTTGCAGAGAAACAGAGCATTTTAATCGAGCAATTAATCTTTGGTGTTTTACAATTGGACAAATTCCTCTTACATGGAGTTGATGGACACTATTGCTAAGCCAATGAATGCCTGGTTGCTCAATTTGGTGAAATATTGAAGGAATTAGAGCCAAATCATTACTGGTTTTTCTGGTTTTTCTGGTTTTTCCAAAAACAGAAAAAGGGGTTTTCAAAAATTGATAAGTACACATGTCAAATGGAGTTGATACTCAACATTGAGGTTCATTAGGTGTCAATGCAAGTTGCCTATACTTGATTGCACCATTACATTGCGATCTGGAGCCTTGGAAGGCGTGTCAATACAGGGTATCCCGCACTGAGTGAGACAGTTCGTCTTGGATGCTTACAGGTTGATTTTCTACATCACATTTGGAGTTTGTTGGCTATCTTGGAGTATCTGGAACATTAATTGGAGTGTGGTTGAGCTGAGGAAGGCTCATTTACAGATTTGAAGTGTGCGGAAGGTGTATGCATTGAGCAACATGTCGGACAATCCAGTTCAGATTGTTGGTGAGAAGCTGGATAGGAAGAACTTCCAGGCATGGAAGTACAGGATAAAGAGTTTCTTGAAAGGGAAAGGATTTTGGAATCTCATTACAGGTGCTGAGCCTGAGCCTGAGCTACCTCGGCAACCTACACAGCAGCAGCTTATTGCTCATAAGCAATGGTCTGAGAGAGCATTCAAAGTGCTGCATTATTTGTCTATATGTATATCTCATGCTATGCTCATACACATTCAAGATGCTGAGAATCCCAAAGATGCATGGGATACTTTGGTCAAGATGTTTGATACAGATACGAGTGCACGCAAATCTCAATTGCGACAGCAGATACACAATGTGAAAAGGAATAAAAGGAGCATACATGATTATGTGCAAGAAATCAAGAAGTTTGCAGATGCATTGGCCACAATAAATGCCCCCATGCTTGATGATGATTTGGTGGATATTACCTTGCGTGGTCTTGGCAAGGAATACAAATCTTTTGATACATCTATCTCAGTGAGGAGTACAGGTTTACCCGACTTCGATGAGTTGGTTTCACTCTTATTGGTTGAGGAAATCAAGCTCAGTGATTCATTTCTGGATGCATCTACTAGCCATGATGATGGCAGAAATCAGGCATTTTACTCGCAGAGAGGTTTTAGAGGCAGGGGGAGATTTGCATCACGTGGACGTGCTGGTAATGGTCGTGGATGGCAGGATAGGCCTCCACAGCAGAATTTTCAGCCTTCATATGGTGCTCGAGGTGGTCATGGATATGCACCACAAAGAGGCAGAGGTACGTTGGCAAGGCCAACAAAATTCTGTGCAAGATGTGGAATGCCATTATTGTGGCAAATATGGTCATATGGCGAGAGATTGCTTTCGCAAACAGAATGATTTGAGAGGGGGAAGAGCACAACATGGTGGTCATTATGGTGGAAACTATGCACAACATGGTGGCAACTATGCATCAAGTAGCAATGATGGAACTGCAAATCATTTGTTTGCCATGAAGCATGTTGTGGGTTCTATGACAACAAATGCTGAGAATGATGATACATGGTATATGGACTCAGGAGCATCAAATCATATGACATGCCATGGTGAATGGTTTGAGCACATGAAGCCTATGGATGTAAAAGGCTATGTGGAAACAGGTGATGATACCCAGCATGTCATTACACATGTTGGAAGTGTACCATTGGTCATGCATAATGGTCAGACAAAGTCTATGTCAGATGTGCTGTATGTGCCTTCAATCACTAAAAGCTTGGCCTCAGTTGGTCAAATGGTGGAACAGGGATTACAGGTTCGCTTCAATGAGCATGGATGCTTCGTTGAAGACTTCAAACATGGATGTAGAGTGATTGCTAAAGGCAAGAAAGAAGGAAGACTGTTTAAGCTGGATGCTGGAATTCCTGAGCTAAAATCAGCCATGTTCTCAAAGAGCAGGAATGTGGTACAGGATATTGATATGTGGCACAAGAGGATTGGCCATGTAAATATACAGAGATTAAAGAACATGCAAACAAGAGGCATTGTCAATGGTTTGCCTAGGTTCAAATATGATGGACATATGCATGTTTGTGAAGCCTGTCAGTTTGGGAAGCAGGCAAGATTGAGATTTCCTAGAGAAGGAAATATGAGTAACAGGCCACTTGAGATAGCACAGTGATGTATGGGGTCCTGCACAAAACCCATCTATCAAAGGCAGCTTATACTATGTTACATTCATTGATGACTTTAGCAGGATGACATGGATATACTTTCTCAGGGAGAAGAGTGAAGTATTGGAAAAATTCATGGATTTCAAAGCTTTTGCAGAAAAGCAGTATGGCTGTTGGATTAAATGTCTGAGGACAGATGGAGGTGGTGAATACACCTCAAAAGCTTTTGAGCATTTCTTGAGGAAGCATGGAATAAGGAGACAGCTGACTTGCAGGTATACACCTCAGCAGAATGGTGTGGCTGAGAGAAAGAATAGAGTTATATGTGAAGTGGCAAGGGCGATGCTTAATGAAAAGAGCATGCCAGATTACTATTGGGCAAAAGCATGTGCTACTGCAGTATACATATTGAACAAAACACCTACAGCAGCCATTCATGGAAGCACGCCAGAGATGCGGCTCACAGGTTACAGGCCAGACATTGGACATCTTAAAGTTTTTGGATGATAGCCTATGTGCATGTGCCTGATGAGAGGAGAAGAAAGTTGGATCCTAAGGCAGAGAAATGTATATTTGTGGGATATGCACAGGATCGAAAAGCCTACAACAAGTGTTATAATCCACAAACTAGACAAGTGGTCATCTCACGTGATGTGGTGTTTGATGAGCTTGCTAGTTGGTATAAGGCAAAAGATGAAGGTGTTATTGAGTCACTTGAGGCTGATGTACATGTGAACTTGCCACCACAAGCAAGTTCTAGTTCTACTACTATGTCTGGGCCAGCAGGCAGAAGCTGAGAGCAGCAGTGTACGTCCATGGTCAGGACGTTTGAGGCATGAAAGCGTAAGCACTGGGAGTAGTGCTATGGATAAAGGCAAAAAGAAAGTCGAAGGAATTGGAATCACAGGATATGAGTCATCCAGTTCTGAAAGTTTGGATGAGGAGCTTGGCATACCTGTTTTACGCACACCTGGTGCTAGACAGGACAGATATGTGCCACCACATGCTAGAGTCACAGGTGTACAGAGTGACCCGCATGCATTGCGGAGATCCCAGAGGGTCAGATATCCTGTTGACAAGTTGACATACAGAGATTTTGCTATGCACTATGCATATATGACATCTATGGTGAAGCATGTGGAACCTACATGCTATACAGAGGCTGTTGGAGAGCATGTATGGGAAAAAGCAATGGATGTGGAGATGGACGCATTGGTCCATAATGATACATGGGATTTGGTTGCACTACCAAAGGACAAGAATGTTATTGGATGTAAATGGGTTTACAAAGTGAAGTGCAAATCTGATGGTTCTATTGAAAGACATAAGGCAAGATTGGTAGCAAAGGGTTATGCACAGACCCATGGATTGGATTATGATGAGACGTTTAGCCCAGTGGCTAAGATGGGCACAGTGAGAGCAGTCATTGCTATGGCTGCAGCTAATGGCTGGGAAATGCATCAGATGGATGTTAAGAATGCATTTCTGAATGGAGATCTACAAGAGGAAGTATACATGGCACAGCCAGAAGGGTATGTACACCCTAGATATCCCACTCACGTATGCAGGTTGAAAAAGGCATTGTATGGTCTAAAGCAAGCACCTCGTGCTTGGAGTGATAAGATGAGCAGATATCTTATCTCACTTGGTTTTCAGACTTCTACAGCAGATTCTTCACTCTATGTGAAGAAGACACAGCATGGGATTGTTTTACTAGTCATCTATGTGGATGACTTGATTATTACAGGTGATCATAGTGCAGATGTGATGCACGTCAAGAAAGCTTTGAGTGGGCAATTTGACATGAAAGATCTTGGTGAGTTGAGATACTTCCTTGGCATTGAAGTGGTGAAAGATCATGCAGGTACTTGGTTAGTACAACGCCAATATGCATTGGATATGTTGGCAAAGTATGGCATGACAGGGTGTAAGCCTATGAGTACACCATTGGAGCAAAATGTGAAGTTGCGGGCTGATTATGGCGAGGAATTGGATGATCCTTCTATGTACAGGAAGATGGTTGGTAGTCTCATATATATGACTATCACATGCCCGGATTTGAGTTATGCGGTGGGGCTAGTTAGCCAGTTTATGCAGAGCCCCAGGAAACCACATTTGGATGCAGTGAGACGCATCATGAGATATGTGAAAACCACAGCACATTATGGTTTATTCTATGAGAGTGGTAAAAGCTTGGACATACATGGCTACACAGATGCTGATTGGGCAGGTAGCGCATATGACAGGAGGTCTACTAGTGGATATGCTTTTACACTTGGCAGTGCTGTGGTGAGTTGGAGTAGCAAAAAGCAACCTACAGTTGCTTTATCCAGTACAGAGGCTGAGTACAGAGGAGCAGCCATTGCTACTTGCGAGGCTATATGGTTAAAGAGTCTCTTGGCAGATTTATGTGAGCCTCTTGATGGCAAAGTTGTCATACATTGTGACAACATGAGCAGTATGCAGTTGGCAAAGAATCCAGTGTTTCATGCAAGGACCAAACACATAGAGGTCCATTATCACTTTGTCAGAGAAAAGGTGCTGGATGGTACAGTTGATCTTCACTATGTGAAGACTGATGAGCAGGTGGCTGATATCTTCACGAAGCCACTTAGCAGGGAGAAGTTTGAGTACTTCCGGACTATGTTGGGAGTACATGGGATGAGCTTGAGGGGGAGTGTTGAGAGCCTTGATATCCCAAGCTCATCTACATCTTCATCGGCAGTACATCATGAGCTTGAGAGGGGCTGTTGAGATTCAAGCTCGATGTCAGTATGAGCCAGCTATGCTATGTGCTAGCAGATTAGGTAGGAACATGTGTGAGACATAAATGACCGCGTGTCCAGCTGGTCATAGTGTGTGGACATTAGCTAGGGTTAGTAGAGTGTGGACACAACTCATTGTGTGTTGTGTGGATTATGGATTAGTGCATTATGCTTTGTGAGAGAGTGGACATGGCTTCCCTCTATGGTTAGGGTTTGCAATATACTTTAGGGTTTGCTCCTGTGTGTGTGTCTCCTCCCCCTCTACCGTTCTTTCAACACTGATTAGCCTCAAAGATCATATCCTTTGTATGCAAAATGGGTGGTACCTTCTTCCCTCCTTCCACAATGCAAACTCCACCAAAGGAAAATACTTTTCCCATTGTTGCTTGTGCTTTGACACATAACACTTAAGAAGATCCAACACTGTAGAGTTAGCCTCTTCTGATTGACCATCTATTTGCAGATGAAATGACGATGAAAACTTGAGAGTTGTACCCATGTTGTCAAACAATCCTCTCCAAAACAAACTCATCATCCGTGGATCATGGTCACTAATGATAGACGTAGGCAAGCCATGATACTTGAAGATGTTCCCCAAATGAACAACTTCACCATAAGATCCACTTTGATCATCTTACGCACGGGAATGAAATGAGCCTGCTTACTGAACCCGCATATGATAGTCCAAATGCCATCATTGCCCGTTTGTGTCCGTGGAAGATCAAATATAAAATCCATGGCAATGCTCTCCCAAGGTCTATCTCGAATAGGTAAAGGCTGTAATAACCTTGGTGTCTTTTGATGGTCAAACTTTACCTTCTGACATCATAGCAGTGAGGTACGGGACGGGACATATAATACACCAAAGTATAATACGTGTATAATACGTCATTTTTATCAAGCCAAAATAAAAAACGCCATTTTTTTAGTGTATTATATATATATATATATATATGCATACATACACACACACATATACATACATACATACATACACACACACATATATACATACATACATACATACACACACACACACACACACACACACACATATATACACACACACACACACACACACATATACATACATACATATAATATATATATATATATATATACACACACACACACACACACATATACATACATACATATATATATATATATATATATATATATATACATACATATATATATATATATATACATACATACATACATACATACATACATATATATATGTGTGTGTGTGTGTGTGTGTGTGTGTGTGTGTGTGCACGCGTGTGTGTGTGTACATACATATATGTACACACACACACACACATACTCATCATCTTGTGCATCCTTTACATAAATCAAGTACACGAAAAGATGCTTTTTCATTACTGATGAAATCGCCGAACCGGATACAATAGGAACAGATTCCCCTTTGAGTTTTACATCCAATACATGTTCTTTCCCTCTATGAGTCAGAGTGATTTTCCTATTGTAAGTATCCACCACCGCATGTACTCTGTGGCACCATGGCATCCCCAACAAAATATCACAGCCATCAAGTGGCATGATGAAGAACTCTTCGCTGTCCACATAACCCTGCAAATGAAGCCGAAGCTTCCAATGATAGGAGTAACGGGTTCTGCATACCCTGGACAAGCCATATTAGCCTCATGTAACGGTGCTCTAGCACCTGTGTCAAAGAATATCAAGGCATGCTGATCTCTCACTTTGCCTCATGCCCTGCACAACTCTGTCTCTTCACCACCTGGCTGTTCCCCCACAAGATCAGGAACTAACCCTACAGAAGGCTTTGGTTTCTTTGACTTGGGCTCTCCTTTATTGTCAAAGTCCTTTTGGGACTTTCTCTTGGGACAATTGAATGACATATGTCCCTCTTCAGTACAGTAAAAACATTTTCGAGCATCTCTCAAAGCCTGTCTTTCCTCAGAAGTCCTCTTGGGCATTGGCAACTTCTTATACTTCGTCTCTGAAGACCCTTTAGCATCACGAGAAGCATGCCCAGATTTTTCAGCTTTCTTGCTCAAGTTCTTACTACCTTTAAACCCAGATGATCCTCCAGTGAGTAACGCATTAGCTGTCATAGCATTTTCAATCATCTGTGACATGTTCGTTACTCTTGTCTTGATACAATAATCTCGCACCTCTTTGGGCAGCCCACAACAATACTTCTCTACCTGCTCAGACAATGGCACTGCACGATAAGAAGTCATTGGGAGTAAAGCTTCCCAAAACTTCTTATTATAATCCTCCAAATTCTCACACTTTGAAGCATCCAACTTGTGCCATGCGGTCATAACATCCACCTCAAATGTAGATGTGAGCCATACGGAAGAGAAAACCTGTTTAAATTGTACCCAAGTAGTGGGTGCTATGCCTTGCAAAAGAAGAGTAGACCACCACTGCAAAGCATTGCCCTTGAGAAAAATGGCAGCTTTCCTCACCTTAGAGGACTCTGTGTAATTCCCACCAGAAAAAGCAGCATCAAACTGCTGTAAAAAGGTGAGTGCTTTAAGTTTATCTTTGGCCCCACTCAATGTATCAAACTTCACTGCAGCTCCCCCTTCCTTGTAATCCTTCGCCTTTCCCATAGGCGTTAGATTATCATATGAAAGTGGCTTTGCAAGATTGCTGCCCCCAACATTCATGCCCATCATTGGGTCAACATTACCCATTCCCACACCTGGCATACCATACATTCCAGCCATGTTTCCAAACATTCCATTATGCATACCTAGCTGCCTGCCACCATACATATTGCCTTGCATTCCAGGTTGCATGCCTCCAAACATATTTCCTTGCATACCGGACTGCATACCACCATACATATTCCCCTGCATACCAGGCTAAAAGTTTGCTCCAAAAGGCCCTGGCATACCCATGCCTCCCTGAGGGTAACCCCCAGTCATGGATTGGAATAGCGAGACATCACCAAAATAACCTAGATGCATATTCTGCTGAGGAATTGATGGCTATCCAAAGAAGGAATTCTGTGAGTTTGCTCCATAAGCATGCTGCATGTTCGAAAACTGGCCAAAAGATGAATCCTGTGGGATGGCACCACTATGACCTTGAGGATGGTTCTTAGAACGAACCTTCTTCTTCTTTTCGGGCTCTATACGGGATCTCATAAACTCAGCAAACCTCTCACTTTGTGTGAGCTGCATAAATACATCCATAACA
Source organism: Cibotium barometz (assembly GCF_041138505.1). Classification (NCBI taxonomy): domain Eukaryota; kingdom Viridiplantae; phylum Streptophyta; class Polypodiopsida; order Cyatheales; family Cibotiaceae; genus Cibotium; species Cibotium barometz. The sequence continues at coordinate 63,344,638 of NC_141052.1, read as the reverse complement.
CTAGCCAAACCATCATCATCCTCTTTACCAAGTACATCCTCTGACTGTGTTACATCCTCATATTGCTCAACATCTGCAGCCTGTTCTCGTGCATGAATATCCTCAGATACATCTCTCTCAGGAGAGGTCTCTTTCTCTTCTTCTTCATGATAAAAGTACTCATCCTCTGTATCAAACATGTTTGCTGAATTTCTCAGCGATGGCTTTCTTCGAGGAAACCATGAGCTCACCCCCTTTAGAAAGTTGATGATGGTCCCGGCAACGGAACCTTGAAACCAGCCTCTGATAGAAACCAGAGTGCGGTGGACTAGCAGTCACCTGTCCACTTGTAGTCTAGATATGAAAACAAAACAGATTGGAGCTAGAGTGCCCAAATCTGAAAACAAAGCGACACCTGTTGGCCCCAAAGCTTGGCGCCCCTTGCGGTATTTCTTTATTCAATTTCAAAAGTATGAAAGACTGAGTACAACAAAATCAGCCAAGAGATTACACCTGTATGTCCAATCTGACAGCCCGCAGTACCTCTTAGCACAGAGGATTCACATACATAGATCTGTGTCTCAAAGCAACACACTGTGCCTCCCTCTGATCAGCCAAGACCATCAAGCAGGGCAGCCATGAGCATACATCTGGCATATCTCAAGCTCATGATTCAACATCTCAGCTCATACATACATTCACTGTTCAACCTTTGTCTCCACCCTTTTCAATCTGCCATACCCCTCCTCTCACAAGGGGCTAGATAGCTCAAATCTGCCAATAGACATAAAGCAATAGAGAGAGATATTGATGAACAAACTTAGAGCTTACCCAAAATCAGCTCGTGGATCTGCATCGGAGGAAGTAACAGTACCAATCTGTACTTGCAGGCACTTGTTTCAACAACCCTGCTTCACGCGTGTGAGTATACTTGTCTGTACCTTCCTCTTCGCATCCACCTCAGTGCTGTACCTGACTGTACAAACCTGAAAAACTGCACTGTACCAATCTGTACTTGCCACGTGTCACTGTACTTGCATGCGCCGCCTGCACAGCCAGATGTCCCTGTACCCGATTATACCTGCTCAGATAGCTCAGCGTCGCCTATACCAGATCTGTCCAACACCGCCTATACCAGATCTGTCCAACACCACCAGCACCAGTACTGTCTAGCGTTGCCTATTTTTGTCCTGTCCGTACAGCTGTCCGTACAGTTGTACCTGCAACAGAATCTGTAACAGCAGTTCTGTACCTGTGCGCAGCCTATTCCAGCAGAGGTACTCGCAGCAACACCAGTGCGTAGCCTGTACCAGAGGGTGTACTTGCAGTAGCCTATCCGTACAGAGCTGTACGGCTGGTTTGCATAGAAAATCAGCAACCCAAAAATCTGCCAGCACTTACTTTTCCACGCTTCCCCACAACACGTTTGCTCCACAATTTCCAAAAAGAAGAGAGAGAGAGAAGAGAGAGAGGCATGCACTCCAAAAGTGGAGTTGCCCCCTCCCCATAATAATCCTAGGGCCCCAACTTTATTTGTTATTAAAGTTCCCTAGGGGCCACTAAGGCCTAGGGGAAACCTTCAATAAAACATTAAAAGTTTAATGTTCTAGTTCCCCCCTTCACACCTAGGGATGTCCACACATCATTAACTCTGTCCGGGCACCCCCCATGTGAATCATTCAATATTTTGACTCAGCAACCACCATGCCCACACTTGTGCTGTTCCATTTTCACAGGGCCATGACACAAAGCACTGTAGGTAACACTGTAGCTCACATAAAAGCGAAGCTCTGCATTAGGACGCCGTAATTAGTAGTGCTTTGAATTACTGCAGTTGCATTTTAAGTACCCCTCTGCGCTTATTTATTATAATCCTTATTAGCTCAGTGTTCCTGTTCTTGTATTCGTCTCGCTAATCTGTGTTGCAGATAGCTAGGGGGAGATGCTGATAGAGAAGGGGGCAAGGCAATGCAAAGAAACAAGCAACAGATTCTAGTGCTTGCTTGCAAAGCGGGAGAAATTAGTAGGCCGCTTCCACAAGCACAGCTCTAACCCACTGTAAATATCTTGTCTTCTTGTACCATCCATGATCAAATATTTATAGATCAGTCATGCCCCTTGCTGCATCTCTCTGTAAACAAACCCTCCACTTTCTCCACATTTTTAACGACATCGATCCCGGCTCGCTCTACCTGCGATCGAGCAATTTTGGTTACATGGGTGGTTTCTAATCATGAGTACATCATCCAAAAGCTAACATGTGCTATGTGCTATAGAGCCCATGTGCGGGTGAATCTCAGTAAATCAAGAAGTTATGTACTATCTATAATCTCAAGTGCTATAAAGCTCATATACTAGTCAACCCTAATATGCTATTACCATCGGTCCTCCATTTTCTTAGGTACCCCTCCCACGGGCAAGGGTAATCCATCACAACACCGACAGCCTGAAATAATCAGAATGATTCCACTTTTTTATTTTTGGAGGGGGGGATAGCGGAAAAGGGTTTTCTGATACTGCACCTCTCAGTGACAACAACCATTGAAAGCCTCCGATTTCGTCACCAAAAAGGCTAAAAGATGCGGGGTTTTTATCACATTGTCATTATCTTGTCCATGTTTTTGAGGCATCTATGCCTAGTTGTATCCTTGTTGTTATCATCTATGTAAATGTGCTTGGCTAAATAGAGGGTCCGCACAATTTCAAAGCCAATGCATGGAAACTCTCTCTATGATGTGTAAAAGCCAAAGCCATGTATTCACACAAATAGAAGATAGCCTAAGGTTGTACCCTTTTAATTTTTGGAATAAAGCAAAGAAAGGGGAAGTGTGTCGTGTGATTGGGAGGTTGGGAGGTTGGAAGTTAGTTACAACTTTCCCTCTTTATCTTTCTTTTGCACGTTCATTTCTCTCTCTCTTGGTTTGAGCACAACTCTTGCCTCTCTCTTGTCTCTTCCTTGTTCTTGAATATTTCCTAGCTATGGAGGAAGGAGAAGAGGATGGTGAGGATGATTGTCTTGTCTATCTTTTGTGTGCTCTACACTAGGTAGCTTTTCATTGTGTGGGTATATGGCTATGGTGTTTTCTTAGAGAGAGAGATGAGAGAATAGATGGTGTGTGTATATGTGTGTTTCTTGAGAGCTTCTTGCAGTTTTCATGGCTATGGGGCACCCTAATGCGTATATTTTGCATGCTTGAGCCCGAATCTGCTGTCTTTTTGTGTGCTTGGAAGGCAACATTCATTTGGTGCGTTCGCCGCCGGGAGAGGCTAGCTATGAAAGCTGCAGGTTGTAACGAGAGGAAGCTTGCAGATGCGAGCATGGCCAGTGCAGTACTGAAGGCAGGTAAAGCTGAGAGGTGGTCAGAAGGCGGGAGCAATGATGAAGCCTGCGGATCTATTGAAACAGATTAATATGCAGAGTAGACACGAGATAAGTGGGTCGTGGTCAGTTTGTTGGTTCTTGTACAGGTTGCCGGGAATGAGAGAGGAGAGGGGGCATGCTACCCTATGACAAGCCAGCAAGTGAGCACAGATCAGTGCAGAGGGCGGTGCACCATATCAGGAGGGGTGTTTCAACCGAATAGTGGGGATTTGATTGAGAAGAAGCATCCGAGCTTACTGTAGCCGAAGATGAGCCGGGCCTGGGCAGGTTTGGGGGGGCATAATCACGAGTAGATCCATGGCTGAAATCCAGCAGGCATTATGAGGGAAAGCAAGTCGAGGCAGGTCCCGAGAGGAGAGCAGGAGGAGACTAGCCTTGCACCAGCAGGACCAAGAACCCAAGAGGAGGAAGAAGGGCATGCGCTACTACTACAGAGTGTGAAGGAAGTAGATCGATCAGAAGATGAAGAAGCCGGAGAAGAGGGCTGTCCACAGTGTCGAGTAGCAGGAGAAGATGGAGAGGTATCACCTGCAGAAGATCAGGGCCGCCACTGAGGTGAAGAGGAAGGAGAGGTTTCAGCGCTCTTGGTGCAGTATACAGAGGCCGAGTGGCACTTGGAGTAGATCGAGAAAGAGAGGGAGAAAGAGATGGGCCCGAGCAACAGTGAGAGATAGACAGAGAGAAATCGGCTCTACGCTGGAACCCCTTTTTCAGAAAGGTTCAATTTCCATTTTAATGTGCATCTACCTAACAACACATAAGTGGCCATTCCCACTAGAAGCAACCAATACACACACACACTGGCGTTTTCATGATGCTAAAAAAATCCTTACGTCGGAGAATTTTTTCGCAGCAAGGCTGATGCATCGGGTGGTTGGGTTTGATTGAGAGATGCTAAGTGAGGGAGCACGTCATTGTTTTTATCATTTGTCGGGGAAATAATTTTGGTGATGGGATTTGGGTGTTGGTCATTACTTTGTTTATGAAGATTGTGAGTTTTTTGCGGGTGAGAGGTTGATGTCTTATGAGAATAGTGATGAAGTTAGAGTAGGAAAGTTAGTAGAAGTTTAGAATGTGAGATTGGGGATGTCTTGGGAGAAGTTTGATGAAGTGTTGATGTTTTTTTGGGTTGACTAAGTTTTGAGAAGTGTGGAGTTGAGGAGTTTTTTTTTGAAGAAGGGTGTGAAGAGAAGTGATGGTGGGGTTTATTAAGTATGTTGAACAAGGGAGATCTTCATTGATATGTTGTTCGCGGGAGCTCACAAGTTAAGTGGGGGAGAAATGATAGCCTCCGATTTCGTCACCAAAAAGGCTAAAAGATGCGGGGTTTTTATCACATTGTCATTATCTTGTCCATGTTTTTGAGGCATCTATGCCTAGTTGTATCCTTGTTGTTATCATCTATGTAAATGTGCTTGGCTAAATAGGGGGTCCGCACAATTTCAAAGCCAATGCATGGAAACTCTCTCTATGATGTGTAAAAGCCAAAGCCATGTATTCACACAAATAGAAGATAGCCTAAGGTTGTACCCTTTTAATTTTTGGAATAAAGCAAAGAAAGGGGAAGTGTGTCGTGTGATTGGGAGGTTGGGAGGTTGGAAGTTAGTTACAACTTTCCCTCTTTATCTTTCTTTTGCACGTTCATTTCTCTCTCTCTTGGTTTGAGCACAACTCTTGCCTCTCTCTTGTCTCTTCCTTGTTCTTGAATATTTCCTAGCTATGGAGGAAGGAGAAGAGGATGGTGAGGATGATTGTCTTGTCTATCTTCTGTGTGCTCTACACTATGTAGCTTTTCATTGTGTGGGTATATGGCTATGGTGTTTTCTTAGAGAGAGAGATGAGAGAATAGATGGTGTGTGTATATGTGTGTTTCTTGAGAGCTTCTTGCAGTTTTCATGGCTATGGGGCACCCCAATGTGTATATTTCGCATGCTTGAGCCCGGATCTGCTGTCTTTTTGTGTGCTTGGAAGGCAACATTCAACCATACTACAAGAGTTGAGAGCAATCTTCTTTTCTAGAGGTGTTCCTTCTTCCCCATAGCCACATCCACTCACATCCAACTGAATGTTAGGAACACAATTTCATCAAATAAGCGAGTACCATTCTTACGCAAATACGCTTCAATGCCTCCATCATCATGCGCAAGAGTTTTTGACATTTTCCCTTTGTGGGAAAAGGGGTCATGTCCCTTTGTTTTTCCCTAATGGTGTACAACATCATGAGCTTCTGCAAACAAGGCCCTGCATACCTAGCTAGGAACGATGACCCCCACAACGTGTTGTCCACAAAGTGGGGATTATAGTGGGATATTGGGTGTGTTCTTGTTGTGTTGTATGGCTTTCATTATTTCACCTTCTGATCATCTATGTGGAGGAAGAGAAGGCAGGTAAGCTTTGAGGGCAATGTACATAAACAAAAGTACCTTGCCCAATTGGCCACGTATGGTTGGACCTATAAAGTTTCCTTGAGAATGTTTGATACAAGTGATATCAGCAGTGAGCACACCATGTCATAGTTATCAATACATTTGATCATTTTCAATACAAATAACCAATTACTGCAATGTCACTCCTTCAAATCTGCACAGGATATGCAAAAAAATAGGCTCATATAAGAGTATGGTTTACAAGCATCGGAACATAGTTGTAGACATTTGCATTGTTCAATCCTATGTATATGGATATTAAGTCACTATGTATATGAGATGTGATAGCGAATGGAACATTGCCTAGTGGGTAAGTCATTCGTTCCTATGATGCTCACCTTTGGTTCAATTCCCACGGTTACACCCCGCGCATAGAGTGGTCGTGTATGAGATTTCATAGGTTTCTCATCCTTCCCCACAAAAATCAAAAGGAGTATGGTTATGTCAGCAAAGGATCAGCATGCATCTCTAGCATAAGTTAAGACAAACAAAATCAATCTCTCTCCCTCGAGTAGAACAATCAAACAATACTTGCAAATGTTCAGTTCCTTTAATCCTTTAAGGCACTTGATATAATATCAAAAGTTAGTAGCATCTCCAGGCCATATTACCCATACATTAAACTGAAGCTCATGCAAACAAAATTTGGGCTTCTATGATACAGTAAACGTATTGAAAATTCGTAACACAAAATCATAAAATTACCTTACTGTTCTGCATATTGAACCCATTGTTGGGCTCCATAATCGTAAACAAACAAGACTCCCGTCTGCCTATCCATATAGTAGTGGCCATCAGGAGACATCCAAAACTGAGGTTGCTCTGAGACAATCCACCCGACGGGCTTCCTGACCTCCATGTCACACATTTGCTTCAATTTGTTGGCCATGCACTCTACAAGAGGCCTAAGAGGTTGTAGATCTCTGAGATCGTCGAGGTGCTCAAGAATGTCATTTAGCACGCCCTGCAGGATAGTCAAATGGTCATGAGTCAAGGATTCATTGAGCTGAAATAATTGTGTCATCATTCTGCTGTCCAGGCTTAACATATGCTCAAACATATGGATCCCGTTGTTTCTGTGTAGCAAAAATATAGATATGTAACATCCAACCATATCTCTGAGCTGCATTTCCCCAACATTAAAGTTGATCAGACCAAGAATCATTCGCTCAGTTGGCTCCATCAGCAAGGGCTTCACAATGAACTCTGCTGTCTCATGTAAGACATCTGATTTTATGACAGGATAATTGTGCCTGTCTCTTGAGGGAGCCGGAACTCTGCTACCAAATTTCGAGTACCAAAAGGCCTCTAGTGGGACCTACGGGTTATGTTCAGTCTGGTTATACACAAACCACCAAAGGCGAGCATACGTGAGATCTTGTAGAGTTTGGTGGGGCCATGGGCCCTGGGCACTCACAAGAGCCTCAACTTGAGTTCGAGAGAGAGGGGTTTCCTGCAAGGCAGCCTGGACAACCTGGGAAAGAGCTCGATCGAAGGTTCTGAGGAGTGCATGTAACATATTGGTGATGGCGAGGCTATGCGATGACAATAGTGGTGCATAAAGCTCTATGCTATGGGCTTCAAGGATACGCAGGCAGGATTCTAAGCCAGAAATATGGTTGGAAAGCCTAGTGTTTTCTGTGAAAATATGGTTGGAAAGCCTCGTGTTTTCTGCGGAAACACAAGTGATCAGCCCACTGAGAGCATCTTTGAGTGATTGTACATCCTCCTCAAAACCTTTTATGGTGGGACACATGGGCGAAGTGGCAAAAAGCAGCACAGAATTCCCTTGCTGGTGCTCAGGAGTTGAGGAGGTAACCGGAGAAAGAGAACAGGGAGATGAGGGAGATGAGGGAGATGCCATGGTTGCTGCTTTACAAGAAGACATTACAAGAAGAGGTTAATACTAACTATTGTATTACAAGAAGAAGTTAGCCTGGTGTTATCTATACAAGATTAACCACAACCCCACCTCCCTCCAAAGTGGGCAAAGGAGGTGGGACTATTTCAAAATAACCACTCCTCCTCCAAGCGTGAGGAGGAGCCAAATCTCACATCTTCCAATGCAATTTTGAATTTGAATCTAAGAAGATCTCATCTCACATCTTTCAATGAAATATTTGTATACATGCTTACATACCTATAGATACACACACTTATATATATTATGTATGTATGTGTATCTATAGGTATGTAAGCATGTATATATAAATAGTGTGCATATGTATGTGTGTGTGTGTGTGTGTGTGAGAGAGAGAGAGAGAGAGAGAGAGAGAGATTACATGTAAGATGCATTTATTTGAGAGTGAGCACACCTCACCACTCATCCCTATCATTAAAATTTAATTTAAAATTTAATTAATTAAAATTATATATATGTGTGTAAATCTATTTAAGTGTGTGTGTGTGTGTGTGAGAGAGAGAGAGAGAGAGAGAGAGTTTCTATGTGAGAGAGTGTGCGTGAAGACAGAGATTGTGTGTGTGTGTGTGTGTGTGTGTGTGTGTGTGTGTGAGAGAGAGAGAGAGAGAGAGAGAGAGAGAGAGAGAGAGAGATGCTGAGAATTTCTATGTAGGAGAGATAATTTGTGTGGGAGGAGATAGTGTGTGTTTTCATTAGTGTATGTGCGGTGTGTATGTGTGTGTGTGTGTGTGTGTGTGTGTGAGAGAGAGAGAGAGAGAGAGAGAGAGAGAGAGAGAGAGAGAGACAACAGATAATTTCTACGTAGGAGATAGTTTGTGTGGGAGGAGAGAGTGTGCGTTTAGATTAGTGTATGTGCGGTGTGTACATGTGTGTGTGTGTGTGTGTATGGTGTGTGTGTGAGAGAGAGAGAGAGAGAGAGAGAGATGTAATGAGGGAGGGTGAAAAGAGAGAGAAAGAGAGTGAGAGAAAGAGAATAAAAAGTATCTTTATATATAAATAGTGTGCATGTGCCTGTGTGTGTGTGTGTGTGTGTGTGTGTGTGTGTGTGTGAGAGAGAGAGAGAGAGAGAGAGAGAGAGATTACTTGTAAGATGCATTTATTTGAGAGTGAGCACACCTCACCACTCATCCCTACCATTAAAATTTAATCTAAATTTTAATTAATTAAAATTATATATATGTGTGTAAATCTATTTAAGTGTGTGTGTGTGTGTGTGTGTGTGTGTGAGAGAGAGAGAGAGAGAGAGAGAGTTTCTATGTGAGAGAGTGTGCGTGAAGACAGAGAGAGAGTGTGTGTGTGTGTGTGAGAGAGAGAGAGAGAGAGAGAGGCTAAGAATTTCTATGTAGGAGATAGTTTGTGTGGGAGGAGATAGTGTGTGCTTTCATTAGTGTATGTGCGGTGTGTACATGTGTGTGTGTGTGAGAGAAAGAGAGAGAGAGAGAGAGAGACGATAGATAATTTCTACGTAGGAGATAGTTTGTGTGGGAGGAGAGAGTGTGCGTTTAGATTAGTGTATGTGCGGTGTATACATGTGTGTGTGTGTGTGTGTGTGTGAGAGAGAGAGAGAGAGAGAGAGAGAGAGTATATGCATGCATGTGCGTACATCTGCATCTATGTGTAGAATATGCGAGAGAGAGAGAGAGTGAGATGGGGCAGACCTGGAGAGAGAGAGAGAGAGAGAGAGAGAGAGAGAGAGAGAGAGAGAGAGAGAGAGAGATGTAATGAGGGAGGGTGAAAAGAGAAAGAGAGTGAGAGATAGAGAATAAAAAGTATCTTTTAATAAAATATAAATTAAATAGAAAACATATATGTATATGTGTGTATACATGTGTGTGTGTGTTTTTATTTACATTTATATATACATACATATATATATGTATATATATATATGTGTGTGTGTGTGTGTGTGTGTATATATGTATATATGTTTGTGTGTGTATGTGTGTTTAGATGTGTGTATGATATATCTATCTATATATTTAAAAGTGACCACAACTTATCACCCATCTCTGCACATTAAAATGATATATCTATCTATATATTTAAAAGTGACCACAACTTATCACCCATCTCTGCACATTGAAATTTAATCAATTATGTCGATGTTTGTATTAAATATATTTTTAAATACATGTATATATGTATAAGTATTGGTTTATGTATCTAAAACATAATATTGTATATACTATATATTCACATGTGTATGTGTGCGTGAGAGAGAGAGAGAGAGAGAGAGAGAGAGAGAGAGAGAGAGAGAGCGCTTCTATGTGTGGGAGAGTGTAAGAAGAGAGAGGGAGTGTGTGCATGTGTGTGTGTGTGTGTGTGTGAGAGAGAGAGAGAGAGAGAGAGAGAGCAGGTGTGTTTATGTGTGCATGTGAGAGAGAGAGAGAGGGAGAGTTTCAACATTTGAGAGTGTGTACGTGACAGAGAGAGGGAGAGGGCATGTGTGTGTGTGTGTGTGTGTGAGAGAGAGAGAGAGAGAGAGAGAGAGATGGTTGTACAGAGGGAATAGTTCTTTTCTGGAACCTTGGTCGGCCACAGCAACGCACGGGTGCAATACTAGTTAATCTTTTAAGCATAAGAAGAAATTAGGTTGGTGTCACACACACCGGCCGCCACGTGGATGAGCACCTGTTGGGTGGTTGGTTTGTGTGGGCGGGAAGCCTTGTGTGCCACATAAGGCACTCGGATAGCAGAGCAGACAATGCCTGCCTCTTTGTGAATTGCCAAGAATAAAGCTGGCCGGCCATGTTTGCTTAAGTATTGGGCTTGCCTTTTTTTCATGGGCGGGCACCCTTGTGTGACACCCACAGGGGTGGGCGCCATTTTCTATTGGTGGGAACTTTCTTTTTCCCTTGTGTGACACCAGCCTTAATTACAAACCCGAACGCCCACAAAGGGGTTCCAAATATTAGCCATGTATTGGTCGGAGGGAGCCGGCATCCTCTTAAGAACACAAAGCATATTTTGCGAGGTGAGAATTACGAAGCCTTCTCATTTAACCAGGGATCAGCGTAGACACCTTGCTCTGTAGAGCCGCTCATTCAAAGTCTGTGTGGGGGAACTGTATTGTTGCAATGTTGCGGATGCATTGTTGTGGTGCATGCCTCATGAGC